>NW_026897267.1:0-30967 GCF_033153095.1 Gastrolobium bilobum | reverse complement strand
CACACGTAACAAATATCTTTTACAAAAATCATCACAATACTCACATCAGAACAAAACGTGTTATATCAGAGACGTACGCAATCGTTCCCAAGGGATAACCCCAAGCGGAAATCAACGTACGTAACAAATATCATTTACAAAATCAAATATCATAACCAAACAAAACATATACACATATCTTATCAGAAACGTACGCAGTTATTCCCAAGGGAGGACCCCAAGAGGAAATCAACGCACGTGTTCCCAAGGGAGGACCCCAAGCGGAACCAGAACATATCAAAGGCGTACGCAATCATTCCCAAGGGATGACCCCAAGCGGAAATCAACGCACATGTTCCCGAGGGAGGACCCCAAAGCGGAACCAGAACATATCAGAGGCGTACGCAATCATTCCCAAGGGAGGACCCAAGCGGAAATCAACGCACGTGTTCCCGAGGGAGGACCCCAAAGCGGAACCAGAACATATCAGAGGCGTACGCAGTCATTCCCAAGGGAGGACCCCAAGCGGAATTCAACGCACGTGTTCCCGAGGGAGGACCCCAAAGCGGAACCAGAACATATTAGAGGCGTACGCAGTCATTCCCAAGGGAGGACCCCAAGCGGAAATCAACGCACGTGTTCCTGAGGGAGGACCCCAAAGTGGAACCAGAACATATCAAAGGCGTACACCATCAGTCCCGAGGGAGGACCCCAAAGCGAACATCCAGGTACTATACAATCAATGGCCAGATATTGTTACAGAAATCATATTACAGAAGTCATATCATAACAAAACATATCATATTAACACATATCAAAGTAAATACATCAAAACTAAACATATCATATTATCATATAGCTCTATATGAATGCATCTATATCATATATCTCATACATATCATACAACCTGACCACAGTCCGTACACTATGGCGGAACACAAAGTAGGAGCGAACCCCATAAACATAGAGCTTACCTCTTGGAGCTTTACAATTTGCTTACTCGAAGAACAAGCTACTTATCATGCTCCACGAGAATCCAAATGTTCACAGTCCCTAGGTACACCTAGAGAAGGAATTCAACACAAAACTCAATAAAATGATATAATGCCATGTAAATATACAAGACACACACTTTATTGTTTATTTTCTTTTTACTTAATCATATTAAGTCATGAGTGGGTGGTTCTTTGTTCAATAAATCCCCACAAAATTTCACACATTCACTTAGTCTTAGGATAGTCCCAACTTAAGGCAGAATGCCCATTACAATGGAGCTATAAGATTTCTCTTTGTCTCGTGCCTAAACCCAAGCTTAGCCACCTATATAAATTATTTTACGCATATAAGTGTTCTCACTTTGCGAAATAATATCTCCGAACATATACCTCCTTTGAAAATGGCTAAAACTCATTTTAAGGTCATACAAAGGAGTTACCTTATTTTCTTTTTTTATTTCACCAAAGAGAAGGTCCATACACCTTAGAATATTATTCCACGCATAAAAGTATGCTCGATTTGTAAAACAGTAACTCATAGCACATACTTCCTTTGAAAATGGCTAAGAGACACATATAGGAAATCATGCCAACTTCATGATTCCAATGCTTTAGTCCATCAAATTCAAGCTTATCACACACCTCTAATCTAAGATTCATTAATTCATTTATACGATATTGTTCATCTCTACAGTACTATTCATGTATACGTCACTATTCACGTATACGACACTATTCAAAAATACGGTATCTTTAATTTTTCCAAATACATTTTCACCGTTAAAATTCTCATCCAAACACTTTTCTCAACATGAGCTAAACCTGAATCAAGCTCTAACATGCTCAATCAAACCAAATTTTCAAAATGAAAACCTAGATTCAATCTTCCTCAAAACTAAAAGAAAACCAAGATTTCTCAACATAAACTTAACTAGAACGAAGGGGAAGGCTTACTTCAAGCTCCCATGGCTTCAAGCTCCATCAAAATCCCCATTATCCATGAAATCCGAAATCTTGGAGGAGGAGGATCTCTCTCTACAATGAAACCCACTCAGAAATACTGGTACCAATGGTTTCTTCTCGAAATTTCTTATAAGTTTGGCTTTGGAACGGAGTGATTTGGAGTTTTCTAGCTCAAGTTATGAGCCTTGGAAGATTGGATTTCAAAATCTCATTCTCTTCCTCCCTCACTGTCATCCGCGAGAAGAAAATAAGAAGGAATAGTAACTTTTTTTGAAATTTCACTTATATAGGTCAACTTAAATCCAACTGGGTAAAGGTTTATCTATCTACACACCTCCATTCATAACCAAACTTTACCCAATGGACTAGAATATTTTTCTAGTCATATTTCTATTTTTACTTTCACTTTTTGGATAACTTTATTTACCCGTATTTTTACCTCTTAACTGTCATTTTAACTCATTTTTCACCAAAGGTGACTTTATTTCTTTTACTTCTAATTATTCTTCAATACTAAATCCACAATTACTAATGAGGGTTATTATATTCACCCCACCTTTTAAGGATTTTGCCCACAAAATCAAACATAAGACATAACATATACCTGACGACAAACTCAGGATAACGCTGGAGAATATCATTCTCTCGCCCTCAAGTAGCGTCCTCAGAAGTCAAACTTTCTCATTGTATCTTAACCAGAAGAATAACCATGTTCCTCAATACTTTCTCATCGCGAACCAGAACTTTCAGTGGTCCCACAACAAATTTCAAATCTTACTTTACCTCATTATCGTCCTGCTGGACAATGTGGGACACATCAGATACATATCTAAAAAGTTGACTGATGCGAAACAAAAACATCATGGAATTAGACAAATGTGGAGGTAAGGCAAGCTGATACGCCACAGGTCCGACCCTCTTTATTATCTGGTGGGGCCTTATGAACCTAGGACTTAACTTCCTCACACCTAGAGCACGCCTAAACCTGTAGTCGGAGACAAACTAATAAACACATAATTCCCTTCATAATATTCAAAGGGTTTATGTTTCACAATCTCTTTTACATATAATCGAGCCAACTGCTCAGTAGAGAAACTCATCTTGACTGGAATGAAATGTGCAGACTTAATCAATCTGTCTATCACAACTCATATAAAATCAAAACCAGCATGAGTTCTCGGCAATCCTACTACAAAATCCATAGAAATACTGACCCATTTCGATTCCGGAATATTCAAGGGCTGCAGCAATCCAGAGGACTTCTCATTCTCAAACTTATATTCGTCATTTTATTTCTCTGAGTTCATTTAAGTTCACTTTTATTCCCTAAGGAACAGTAATAACAATTCACAGTTGGGTTTCTGCACTGTTTTTAACGAAGTGCCCTGTGAATTACAAACTGTGCACTGTTTGCACGCAAAATCGTAAAATTTCTAAACTTATCATTTTTGGTCTAAACATGACTTGTTTAGCATATAATGGACTTACTTATTACATCCATCTTCTTACCGAAAATATAATTCCACTAAAACATCAATGTATCAGTCTTTCTACTGATAATATAATTTACAATTTATTGTACATCAGTCCTTGCACTGATAATACAATTTACAATTTCATTGTACACCAGTCCTTACACTGATAATACAATTTACAAATTCTACTAATAATATAATTTACAATTTCATTGTACATCAACCCTTACACTGATAATACAATTTACAAATTTTAATGACCAGGGAAACTGCACTCTATGAATTACACAAGGAATATCCTTGATACATGCTAAATGCAAAACATCACATCATAACTAATACTCTGGTTAACTATTCAAGGGCTCTCCCCAAGAATAGCTAACTGACATGTCTCACATGTCTAGTGTGACTCCCAGGGTCAAGCCATAGGCAATCAACACAAACTGTACACAAACTGTAGTATGAAAATAACTCTCAGGGTCAAAGCCATAGGCAGTCAACATACCAAGGTCACTGACCAGGATTCTCATAACATACATCATTATTGCATCATCATAACATCAAAAATCATATAATATTTATACGAATGTGAATGAATGCACATATACAACATATCAAACACTTATTCATAAACCGAGCAATATCTTTCTTTATACCAGACCACCAGAAATTTGGTTTCATGGCCTGATACATCTTGGTGGCAATAGGATGGATAATGTACTTACCCATATGGGCCTCAGTTAACACCTCATCCACTATCTGACATTTCGGAACAATGATTCGATCTTATTATACTTAACACCGAGCTTATCAGTGAATACAAAATCCTTTTCTTTCATAGACTGAACTCCTTCATCATATAATTGAGCCTCTTTAATCCGCTCTATTAACGAGTTCAGTACTACAGTAGAAGTCAACAAATACGGATTATCCTCTGAACTGACAAGAATGTTGAAATCTCTAAACTTTTCAATCAAACCATACTCTGAAATCATTAAATTAGCCATACAGACCTCCTTCCTACTTAAGGCATCGGCTACCACATTGGCTTCACCTGGGTGATATTACAATTCGAAATCATAATATTTCAGAAATTTCACCCATCGACTTTCCCTCATATTCAACTCTTTCTGATCAAACAGATATTTTAAACTTTTGCGGTCACTGTAGACAATGAAATCGGCATCATAGAGAAAGTGTCGCCAGATTTTCAATGTGAACACTATGGCTGCCAACTCAAGATCACGCGTTGGATAGTTTTCCTCATGCGGTTTTAATTGCCGAGAAGCATAAGCAACCACCTGACGAAACTGCATTAATATACAGCCTAATCCAAACTTAGAAACATCACAATATTTTTCAAATTTACCTGCAAAATCAGGCAAAATTAATACCGGAGTGATACTTAACTTCCTTTTTAATTCCTGAAAACTCACTTCACATCCTTGGGTCCACACAACTGGGTTCCCTTTACGGTTAATCATGTTAAAGGTAGTACCATCTGTATAATCCATTTTTCAACAACAGTCTTAAAGCACGCATATCTCGATCTATACTAATCCAAATTGTATGGTCTATATACCATTAGAAATCCCTAGATGTCTAGTTTCATGTGTTCAAATATTAAAATTTATGGATATTAGATGCATTCCCAGTTCTCGTTCAAAGTCAGCTGTTCTATCAGTACACCCTGTTTCTGAACAGCAGTATTAAAATAGGCATATCTTGATCTATACTAATCCAAATTGTATGATCTATATATCGTTAGAAATCCCTAGATGTCTAGTTTCATGTGTTCAAATATCAGAATTTATGGATATTAGATGCATTTCCAGTTTTCGTTCAAAGTCAGCTGTCCTGTCAGTACACCGTTTCTGAACAGCAGTCTTAGAGTAGGCATATCTTGATCTATACTAATCCAAATTGTACGATCTATATACCATTAGAAATCCCTAGATTCCTCTTTGACCTATCATAAATTCATAATTTTTGAAACAAAAATGCCTTCCCAGTCTTTGATATAAGTTTGTGGGCCAAAAGCCCAAACTTATGTTCTTGTTTTAATGTGCTGAAATCTTGGTTTTTCCTATATGTAATCATGTTTATAAACTTTATATTGGAACCATGGATAAAATAGTATGTTCAAAACTGGCCTATGATGGAATCACACAGCCAATGGCCATGTGATTGCATATATGCATGTTGTCCTATGTGCTTTATATGAATGACAAAGTGATTGAATCTTTCATGTTATAGCCAAACCAGCCATGTGATTCTTTATGGTATGAGTTGAAAGGAGAATTAAACTTATGGCACAACTTTAACAGGGAATTACTAATGACTATCTTTCATTTTCCTTGTTCTATGAGCTCTTAAAATTATTGTAATAGAGTATATATACATTTATAAAATTGTAATTGTGAAATTTTCACTTGTGCCATATTCTGCAAGTTAAGGAATATGATAGTTGGTAGGAGTGTAAATGGGCTAGGTCGGCCTACAGGGGCCTACGGCCCAGCCTATATTAGGTCAGACTTGAACTATTACAAATAGTAAAATAGAACAGGCCTAGCCTTTTGAAAAAACCTATTTAGAAAATAGGTCATAGGTTTTTTTGTAGATGTCGGGCCTATATCATATTATTTATTTTAAATAAAATAAGGCTTTAAGGTTTCTAAAGTGAATGTAGATAATGAGAAATTAAAATATTATAATGAGAAAGACTATTATAATCATGAAATAAATTATGATTACAAAAATACCTTGATTTTCGCCTCAAAACGATGTCGTTTTAGGCTCAGTGTAAATAAGTTATCTATATTGACGGCAGAAAAAACGAACCCATAAAATAAATAAAATTATTATTTTAATAACAGGCCAGGTCAGACACAATATTTTTTTTTTTCACCGGCATGGCCTATTTAAACCAAAGCCTAGCCTATTTACACCCCTAATAGTTGGCAATGTTTGGGACGCCTCACAGTATTTTGAGCTCAAATATGCGCGTATGTAAGCTAGTTGCACGCATAGTATTAAGGTGAAATTAGTTCTTGAACCTCATGGTAGGAATGTTATACTATTATTGATATTGATGCTATGGAACCATTGAATTAATGTGCAAAATCTATTTTTTTTAATGCTACTGTCCCATTTTTGTCTTGGATGAGTGGTAAGAAGAGGGATAGAACCTCTTATAACTTATTGAGAAAATTCTCACACCTTGTGGGTTCATGTGGCAGGTCCGAAGATCCAAGAGGATGGTTCCAAGCTGCTATGATGCTGATACGTACTACTTTGAAATATGGATTATGTATCTAAATGACATTTTGTTGTGTAATGAGCTATTAGGGATTGTCACTAGACTTATGTTTTTGGGAACTTAATGTACTCTGTTGAATACTTATGTTATCCTCCTCTTGCTTATTATGATGTAAATATTTAATCCGTGAAATTTTTCGTAATCCTCTATGCTAGCGAGGGGTGTTATAGAAAATATTATTTTTACGAGAAAATAAATATTAAATTGTTCTTAAAATATATATTTTAATTTAATAGTAAATGAATTAATTCATACAAAATTTTTGTAAATGAGTGGGTAAATTTATTCTTACAAAAAATATTTACTAATTTTTGATTTAAAGTATTATATTAGGAATTTGTATTTATCATGCAACATGACAACAAAAATTTCTTACACACTCAACATTTTGTGGGGTCCACATTTTGTGAACCAAAAAAACAAAACAAAACTACGGCACTAAAAACGAATTTCTATAACATAACACAATCACTTTTCCTACAACATAACTTTTATAAAACCCATTATATTAACAAATATTTGTAAGCATCTTACAAAACTCAAATTAAAATGTCACCTTATATATTTATAAACTATAAACAAACTTATAGTATATTAAAATTAGTTTTAAAACAATTAAAATGTTGAGAAAAGTTATACTTACTACTCATTTTTCTTACTACCTCTTACTATCAAATCTTAACCGTTGATTTTCGCCAATTTAATGGTTATAATTTATTGCAAATTAATAATTAATTAATACGTATGAGCCTATAAATTACAACCGTTAGATTAACGAAAATCAACGGTTAAGTTTTGGTAGTAATAGGTAGTAAGTATAACCCCTCCAATAAATGTTTACTATTTAATTCGATATTTAAATATGGAATTAATAAATCCAGGGACAAAAAATGAGTAAATAAAATATATACGGACCAAAATAACAGTTAAAGTGCAGCGTGAATATAAAAATTAGAGATAATTCAGTCTTCAAAATTTAACATTGTACCGCGGGGTACATAAGATGTGTGCCATGGAGGGTGAAGTATGTTGATATAGGCAGTGTCCATAGTGGCAATCTCTGATACCCCGACACGGCATTTTTTTTAAAAAATGCGTGTCAGACACCGACACGCGTCCGTCACGTGGTCAATATTTTAGGACACATGCTCAACTCTCTAACACGCTCCGACACGTTTTTCCAACACACAGTCAATTTTTTCGACACGTGATCAACTCTCTGACACGTTTTTTTTTGTCTTAATTTTTTTATTAACTAAAAATAAAAAAAAATCAATTTGTTTATGTTATGAAATTTGACATGAAAAATTAGCAAGGTACGAATTTTTTTTTATATTTATGTTATAAAATTTGAATATCTGATTGGTTATATGACTTATTATGGACTGTTATATGTATTAAATATAAATTACATTATATATATTAAAAATAATATATAATATCAAAACGTGTCCCAACGTGTCGAAATATGCCATTTTAAACTTTTTTGAAAGTATCCTCCGGCTGAAAACTAATCATTTCGCTGTATAGATATCAACACAATGAGTTTTACCACTATCAACAAAACTTTTTCCATGCACGCCTTCTGTTGATTAATAATAATGATAAATAGTTGCTAGGCAGGTTTATTTTGCTTAAATAGGCAAAAAAAAATTAAAATATTATTATTTTAATAAATAATTACGAATATATAGTTGTTTCGGAACTATTTACGGATCTATTGCACACCTAATTTAGGCGTGACTCGTTTGGTGTTGACACGTGACACAAAAAAGTCAACTTACAAACCGTAAAACTTTAGAAAACCATAACTTTTGACTCGAGTATCCGAATTTTGTTTCCAGATAATTCTTCAAGATCTACGCAATGACATCTCATTTGATATATTTTATCTCTCACAGACACTGTTCAAATTTACAATAATGGTATAAAAATTAATAAAATAATAAATAAAGATTTGATTTGTGATTTGAATTAAAAAAAAATCAAAAAATTTAATTTTTAATATAAAAAATAAAAAAAAAATTGTTTTGTGGTTTAAATTAAAAAATTAAAAGATTATTATTAATAACGAAAACAAAATAAAGATTTGATTTATGATTTAACTCAAAAATCAATTGAAAAATCGGTATTAATAAATAAAATAAATGAATCCAGCCATAAAGACTCATAAAACAGAAGGATGTAACTTATGACACAGTTCGATAAAATTCATAAAAAGTTATATATTTTTAAATTATTTTATTATATTTTTGTATCTTACGATTCGATATGAAAAATCGGCCAAACGATAGATATAGTGTGATACGTATTGCGATTCAATAAAGTTGTACACTATTTTTTTCAAACACTTGGTACAAGTATATATTTTAATATGACATTAAGTATCCATATTTATAGATGAGATAATCAACTTTGGTGCTATCTTTATAGTATCATTGTTACAAATTTGAACTGTATTTGTGAGAGATAAAATATATTAAATGAGATGTCATTGCGTAGATCTCGAAAAATTATGTGGAATAAAAAAAAAGAACTACCTGATTCGGATACCCGAGTCAAAAGTTATGGTCTTACGAAGTTTTATAATTAAACTGTTAATTTTTTGTGTCACGTGTCAACACCAGACGACGCCTAAATTAGGCGTGAATGCTTTGGGAGTCACTCCTAGTTTAGGCGTGAATGGTCACACCCAATTTAATGGACAATAGTGAAAGAAAGAAAAGATCTAAGCAGACTAAGAAGGCAAAAAGTCTGAAGGAAATGATGGACCTGAGAAGGCTGCATCATCAAGAGATGAGGGAAGTAAGTCAGCATCCAAGAAAAAAAAGAAACGCTTAAAATGTGAACTTCCAGATGAAGGGTTATGAATTTAGATGGATTAAATAATATATGATATTATATACTACAAGGTATCTGAACAAATATTGGGGATGCATGTTGATGAAGGCAAAGAAGTCTGAATTCTGACAGGAATTTGTGTTTGGTAATTAGATCAGCTTGGAGGTGACTTTGTGGGGAAGTGACTTCAATTTATATGGCAATGCTTATGTATATTTGTTCAATTTTGTGAATTCTTTATGCATGAGATTAGTTTGTTCTAAGTTATCTAACATAAGAAGATATTAAGTTTTAGATATGTGTTACGGTTCCTGGCAAAATATGCAGTTTGCTTTGGAGTTGTTGGCTTGTGGCCAGTCCTTGTTATTTAGGTGAGAAAATGCTTTTCAATTCACATTTTTTTTTCTAAATTTTGATTAGAATTGTTTTGAGATGTTTCATATGTTCAAAAGATTATTTTGGTTATGCATAGAAGGTATCTTGTTTTCTTGAATTTTATTTGACAATTTCCAATTTATTTGGGATAAGGTTTTAGGTTGACATTGGTAGAAGGTATAATTATTTTGCCAATAATTGGCCCTTTCAAAACAAGATTTTTTATAATAATTTTGCCAAAAAAATTATTAAATTGTTGAGTTAACTTGAAATTTTCTTCTCTGTAATTACTGAGTTTTGCATTTTAGGGATAGAGTAATTTTTTGGTACAATTATCAAAATACTTCATTTTTATGATGTTAATGTCAAAATATTTCTCAGTCCAAACTCTATCCATATGCTCATTTTTTTCAGACCTGCTTACTCAAGTACCTCGATTATGCTATTAATGGTCAAATTGTTTATTGATTATAATGTTGATATTTTTTAAACTGAATGTATTTCGAAAGATCACCTAATCTCATTTACTTTAATTATTATAAATTTTTATTTATTTAATTCAATTATTTAATTTTTTAATTTATTAATAAAATACGAGGTAGGATATACTTAACAGTTACCACAGAAAAAGTTTACCAGCTTTACAACCAATCTAATTACCGTTGATTTCCGTCAATCTAACGGTTATAATTTGTTGGAAATTATTTGGTCATATTTATTAATTAATTATTAATTATCAATAAATTATAACTGTTAGATTGACGAAAATGAACGGTGATTGATTTGCTTATTTCCTTCCTTTTAAATTATATATTAAGGTTTTGTTTTTCTTCTTTCTGATAAGAGGAGAAGATTTTCTACACACATATGTTTCAAGTGGATCCCGTTATTAAAATAAAACACACAAATTGATATATGAGTGATATGAGAAATACTTTCTCAACCGCATGAGAAAGTATTTTCCCTTTATATTATGGATAATACATCTATCATGTCGCAGAAAACAAAAGAAAGTTTCTGCAGACACAAAATTGATGTGGGCCCATTCCTATTTTGTTCTCTCTCCTTATTTTCGATTCTTTCTCCCATAATTCATTGTCTCTGCATGAATTTGTTTCCTGTGACATTATGGATGTATTACCCTTATATTATTATTAGAAACTCAGGATAAAGAAATTTTTTCTTTTTATAATCTTACCTGTAATAGTGAAATATGTTCAATAATTTATGTTCTCAAATAATTATTCATTTGTTTATTTTATTTTTTCTGAAAATAGAAAAAAATATTTAAACTATTTTTAAAAAGGTCTTCAAATCTTAATTATATCATATTTTTTATTTACCTGTTCGTGCTTCCAAGATGCTTGGCAGTTCTTTTTAAGATGATGCCAACAATAATATTAACAATACAATCACTATTGGTTGACGTTTGAAAAATAATTAATCTCATTTCCTTTCAGCAAACAGGATTACTATATTGTCAATTTAAAATCTCAATTAGTAAGTTCAATTTCCTTATGTAGTTTAAGGATTTTTTTTATTTTTATTTTTTGCCTCCCATTTTTATTTACCCGAGAATTGTAATGGAGCGTTGATGACTGATGACTGATGGCGGAGGTGAAACAGTGGAGATCTAGAACTGTGAATCCAAACAAATTTAACAGCGTGAATTTATTTTATTTTTTTTCTAACTATTCATTTAAATTGTATTCTCTTACAATTCAATGTGCCTAGTAAAAAAAAAAAAAAGTGCCTTTTCACGACGTGATGTCTATGCCATTATAAAGGGTCTATTTCACATGCTCCATGTGATCAAGTAATTCCCAGTTTAGTGTATATATATTCCACATCCCACATGGTTTGTGCCCTTCAAAACCAAAAGAAATGGAATAAGCAACAGTAGAAGACCCTATGAATTCAAGAAGCACGCTCTAGCCTCATGGTTATGCCTTACGAGTGTCCGGCACGCCGCCACCAAACATGGCATTCTGCCCAATATCAACTATCAACATGTTCATACCTCCAAATGTGATCTCATTTGTATCCCTTCATCTCAACCACAAATTTAGATTCATGTATTCTGAAGTTGAACCTCTGTTCAAGAAAAAAAAATTAAAATATTATTATTTAAATAAGAAATTACAAAAACATAGTATTTTGGAACCAATTTACGGATCTATAGTATCGAGTCGTGCCCAAAATAAATGTGACTGTTCACGTCCAAATAAAACGCATTAGGATGCTTGGTCGCGCCCAATCTAGGCACGACCGGTCGTTCCGAATCCAGGCGCAATTGACCTAGTTGTCCCCTATTTTAACATCTCTCATCTTCACACTCTTCACAACTCTTCTTAATTATAAAACCTTACTCTTAGATACATTATCACTTGTTTATTCATACTCTCTTTTGTATTTTTTGTTTATATATATAAAAATAAATTCACATTCTGATTTTACTCATATTGTTCTATATTATAATGGAAGGAAAGTGGAAGATCGACGTGATGTAATTTTTGAAGGCGAGAAAAGACCAACACGTATCAAGCGCAACTCAACGTAGTAGATAATGTAGGCATATGGTACGAAGTTGGGGTGGCCTCTGTCGGCTAATGTGGCTGATAGTCTCCAAGGTCTACTTCTAAATTCAAACGACTGCACATGTCGTCAAAATATGCGTAGATCATGACTGATACGAGTGACTACTGCTCTCTGCTTGACTAGTCTACCCGTGCCCGAATACCATGACCACTACATTGGCCTGATGCACTGGCTAGCTCTACGAGTCCATCGATGGATGCGTACCGGCCTGGCTAGGATAATCTGGTAGGTCCTCCTACTGAGGGTGCTCATAATAAGCGGGCTGGCTAGGAAGTCTGTACCATTCAGCCATGCATTGTCTGGGTCCTTAAATAAGCTCAGGAACTAGTCGGATCGGTCGTCGACGGCGTCCTATCTCGCGTCCCTCTTCACGCCACCAACATATAACGCACAACATAAATACATAAGCCAAATAAAAAAACAAAAAACACATAATAAGAATAACTAAAATAATAAACATAAATAACTTACACAGCGTCCAATCTTTGCATCCCTCTTCGTCACATATCGCTTGCCTCTCTGCCTATATATTCCATATACTCATGGTTGGGTGACATCAGGCCCTCCAATGGAGGGGACACCTCTATGTGTTGCTCCCTTATCTCCCATCTATTTACAAACTCCCTCAGCTTATAAGGCCAATTATCATCCCTTTTACCTCGAAGTGTATAATTATGGACACCTATGAGCTTTCTAGGCCTATGAGGCAACAGTTGATCCCTGCCAAATCGTCGCATGCATCTATTAGGCTGGCAATATTCAGGAATGTGAAAATAGATAATTGGTGTCCTAGCCATCCATAAATTGCGCTTACGATCATATGCATCCAAGAAATGGTAGCTGAGGTATGGTTACCAAACCACCTGCACAATAGATAAATATACAGTAAATATTCACTACCATATGTAACCACTGTTTGAAATTTAAGAATATATAACATACCTAATCTTTACATAGCGTGTCTAGTCTATCCCAATACCACAGATTCTCATGTGCTCTAAAGCGGCCTAAAGCATTAAACATGATTTTCAAATTTAACACAAACATTAATTATAATACTCACAAAAAAATAACGAATCAAGCAGTGCAAAAGATACATATCGGTGTCCGAAGTGCCACTGCAGCTGAGTAGAAAGAGGAAGAGGGGGAGCAATGAGTGGAAATCTGTGCCACACCCAGATCTGAAGCAGAATTGTGCACCCACTAATGTTTGATTTGTTCATGTCTATACACTTGCACAACTTTCTATACAAATGTGCTAGAACCGCGGACCCCTGGTTATATTTGCCAATATTCTCAAACTCCCCTGCAAGAAATGGAATGTGGCAACATCCAACTACGCCCCGACCTGTCATAGAGGAGCCATGCTCTTAACATACATGCAATGTTCACCTTAGTGTAATAAACCACATTTTTAGGATGGGCATCAAAGTATGAAAGCTGTAGATTACTAGCAGTGAGCTCGATGGCCTCGTCAGGCCCATTAGCAAAAACTTGGTTACACACGACCGCCCAATCTAAGGAAGTAGATCTGATAACTACTTGTCCGTCAGTAGGCAATCACAGGATAGCTGCCACGTCTTGCAACGTAATGGTCATCTCGCCGTGCATCATGCGAAAAGTGTGTGTCTCTGGTCTCCATCTCGCGATCAAAGCACTGATAAAGGATGGATCAATCTAAAATACATAAGACAATTAATTATCAATTCATAGGTTCAAATACACTTATTTACAAAGACTATATTTAAACACAATATAATATATTAAAGTTTTAAATGTATACCTGAATATGTCGCATGCGTGCGACATGTATGAATACGGCATATGTCACGTACTGTACGACAACGTCTGGAATATCATCAGGTTATGGTCCCCCTTGGCATCTACCTCGTCAGTCTTAAACGGTCGAATCTTCTCCTCGTGCCACACAGCTTGTGAAACGTGAGTGCGTTGTGTCTGATCTGGAGTATGTCCTAGCAGTATGGTGTAGGAAAAACATGTGTGGTGGGATTGGTAGGCTCAGGCTCATGCTTAAATAAAGATCGAGGATACTTGGACGAAGACAACTCAACCATAATAATATACTATAAAAAATTACAAATTGATTGTTATAATTTATTTAATTTCAAATAATTTACATATCTAGTACAAGATTTAAAAATATATTAAATTACAAATAAAAAATTCATTTCGAATGCAAAATCACTAAGCATAATAAATTCGTCATGTATGTCCTAAGTCACTACACAAAATAAATTAGACCAACTACGATCAAAATTAATAGCCATCTTAAAAGTATGTGCATAATCTAATTTATTAAGTACGAATAAAATTTCCTATGTATATATTATATAAGTCACTATAATTGTCCTATGTGACTAATCATAACTTAAGTCATTAACCATTTACCAAGCCACTACTCATGTTATAAATCACTAACCATTTCGCAGAAGTATATCCTAGGTCACTATTCATACAATAAGTTGCTAACAATTTCCTAGGTCACTTATATAACATATCTGTTGTTGTAACAAACCTTCGCTGCGCAAAACACTCAACATCAGTGTTGACTTTTAGGTTGACTTATTGATTAGTCTTTTCATCTTTGCACTTTGTTTTGGTCTTCTAGTTCTATTTGTGACTTGTAGAACTATCTTCCATGTTATGAAACCATGTTGAGCTTGTTGGTGCTTTGTTAGTGCTTTGTTATCATCAAAACTTCACTTTCAAGGTCTTGGTACCCAATGGTTCAACACATAGGATGTTCCATAGCGTAAACAACTAGTCTCAACATCATAGATCTAATAAGCCTCCTCATCAGCCAATGACTAAACGACAAGGACAAGCATACACTTACGCCTAAAAAATATAGCTCACCAAAAGGCATCTTCCATGATGAGTACGCTAGAAAAGCCACCCTAACCATCTAATCAAAAAACATATTAATCATGCTGCTATACTCAAGCGGCATGCTAAACCTACAAGCAAGTCATGCCATACTATAAAAAGAGAGGCAAAGACCCTAGTATGACCATCTTATCTTATGTACTTAAGCTCATTACTTAAATACTGACTTAAGCATTAGAGTCTCTTGCATGTAGCCGCTTTTTCATATTCTAATCAAAATACACAACTTTAACATTGAAGACCCTATCCCACAACATCAACCCACACAATAATGCAAACATCTCATCGTTTCAACATATTTTATCAATACACGTGTTTGTTCCAGGCTTAATCATATGTGATTTAGTCCAATTCCTTTTGGTTAGTTTTCCCCACGAAGATTACTCCATCAGGATTAAGCAAACTCACTTGCTCCAAAATATTCTTCGCAATTAATGAATGAGCCTCCAACCTCCAAGTCCGATACTTTTCAGCTTGGCCTTTCTATTTATCATGTGTTGTTGTACATAGTATAGAAGTCCCACATTGTGTATATGTGTGTGTATTTGTTATTTAGTTTAATATATAAAAGAAGTCTCCTTCGTGTAATTGACACAAGGATTACAATGAATACCTCTTGCCTCTTGGTAATTAACATGGTATCTAGAGCCTAACAAGAGGAATCCTAATCCGCGTTTTTTTTTTTCCGGTGGACCACTGTCCGCTGAGTAAATTTTTTTTTTCAGAAACACTCATATCTGTCAATTTCCAGCGTCCTTACATCGTCAAAGGACCTCTCTGATCACTGCCGCTGTCCGGAATCGCCGTCCGCCGCTGTCCGCCGCCGTCCACCGCCGTTGACCGCCGTCTCCGACGAAATTTCCTGCGATTTTTCCGGCGAACCATACACGGTTCTGATCGTCCAGACACGGCGGTCTTGTCTGTCTTGGACCCGTTCGAAGCTTCTTCTCCACGCGCTCTCACGCGCGTCACGAAGGGGCTGCGTCCAGTTATTTTGCAGCCGCGCGTGGAGGCGCGTGAGGCTGTTTCTTCCGGTCCTACCACCACCGTCCATCTCGCTGTGACCTTGCGTCCCTGGATCTGTCCTCGATTTGTGGTTTTGACATCGTTCTGGTTTCTTACGGTGTCCTTTCCCTTGTTGGTTATTGTTCACAGGTGTCTCTTTGCTTTTTTGTTGCTGTTCTTTTTGGTTTCAAGTGACCCATGGCTGATTTGTCACCCCACGATGCATCCAAGGGTTCTCAAAAGGCTGACCCGCCTGTTTTTTCTAATTATGTTAATGTTCCGCTACACGTCGACAAGTTGGATGGCTCCAATTATGATTCTTGGGCTTCTGATCTCCGACTTTGGCTTGATGGACAGGACTACACTGACCATCTCATTACTAAGGCTGAGTCCATCTCGGTAGATGTACGCCCTCATTGGAAAAAGGTTGATGCTCAGTTATGTAGCATCATCAAGTCTACCATCCACTCGTCCTTGAAGCAGATTTTTCGTGCTCATGTCACTTGTGAGTCTGTTTGGCGTCAGGCCAAGTCACTTTATACTAATGACACTTAGCGACTCTATGGCGTTTGTCAAAATTTGATCACTACTATTGCTGCTCACCGACTTGATGTCTCTATGTCTGCTTACTTGGGAAAAGTTCAGGGCCTCCTTCATGATTTCAATGAACTGTTGCCGCCTGCTGCAGATTCTGCTAAAGAACTTGAGCAACGCATCACGTTCTTCATGCTCATGGCTCTTTATGGTTTGCCCTCAGAATACTCTGTCAACCGGGATCAGATCTTAGGTTCTACTAATGTTCCATCGCTGGTCTCTGTTTGGTCTATGTTGCTTCGCATTCTACCTAAGACTGCTATGGAGCCTGCAGTATCTGCTCCCTCTTCAATTGACCCATCTGCCCTTGTCTCCAAGGGTTTTGCACGTGGACGCAAACCCTCTACGAGACGCTTTCTCTGCACTCATTGCAACAAGTCGGGCCAAACTATTGATCGTTGCTGGGATCTTCACGGTCGCCCTCCTTGCTCCGCTCATTTTGCTCAGACTATTGTTCCTGCCTCGGACTCTGCTTTGATTGCTGGATCACAGCCACCTGGTACCACTGCCTCTGGTGCACACACGGGTAATTCCTTTGCTGGTGTTTCTCACTCGCCCTCTCTTGGTCCATGGATTCTCGATTCTGGTGCATCTGACCATATTTATGGTAATAAGTCTTTATTCACCTCTCTCTGTCGTATGGTCCCCTGCCCAGTATCACTATGGCTAATGGGTCACTGGTTCAGTCCCAAGGGATTGGCACTGTTCTCCTTTTTCCTTCTATTTCTATTGAGAATGTGCTTTATGTTACTCATTCTCCTTTCAATCTTATTTCCATTAGTCGCTTGACTCAATCCCTTGACTGTATTATTTCTTTCACTAAAGAGTCTGTCATTTTGCAGGATCGAAGCTCGCGGAGGACACTTGGCGCCGGATCTGAGTCCAATGGCCTTTATCAGCTTTCAACTTCTGTTCCAGTGTGCTCTGTTGTGGATTCTCCGCTTACTATCCACGCTCAGTTGGGTCATCCAAGTCATGCTAAGCTCCAGAAGATGGTCCCACGCTTCTCAAAATTATCTAGTTTGTCTTGTGAGTCGTGTCAGTTAGGGAAATACACTCGTAGTTCGTTTCCCGATCATGTCATTCGTCAGTCTTCGTCTTCTTTTGCTTTAGTTCACTCAGATATTTGGGGTCCTAGTCGTACCGTTTCCACTATGGGGTACAGATATTTTGTAACTTTCATTGATGATTATTCTCGATGTACTTGGTTATTTTTAATGAAAAATCGGTCTGAATTGTTTTCTATTTTCAACAAGTTCTTTAATGAAATCCTTACTCAATTTGGTGTTTCGATTCGCATTTTTCGTAGTGATAATGCTCGTGAATTTTTATCTCATCAGTTTCAAACCTTCTTTGCATCTCACGACATCTTTCACCAGACATCTTGTTCACACACCCCTCAACAAAATGGGATTGCTGAATGCAAGAACCGTCACCTAATTGAGACCACTCGGACACTTTTGTTACATGGTCATATCCCCTTCCAGTATTGGGGCGATGCTGTCCTCACAGCTTGTTATCTCATTAATCGCATGCCTTCCTCCGTACTTAATAACCAAGTACCACATTCTGTGTTGTTTCCCCATCAACCTTTGTACCCACTCACTCCTCACATCTTTGGTTCTACTTGTTTTGTCCACAATCTCAGTCCTGATCTTGACAAGTTATCTGCTAAGTCACATAAATGTCTTTTCCTGGGTTACCCTCGCTCACAAAAGGGTTATCATTGTTACTCTCCCAGTCTTCGTCGTTACTTTGTCTCGGCAGATGTTACATTCTTTGAGTCTATTCCATTCTTTGACTCCTCCTCCTATCCCAGTGATTCTGTTGCTACTCAGCTACCTTTACCACCTGTTTCAGTTCACTATATACATTCACCATCTCCTTCAATAGATGTCCCCGTCCTTGTTCCCGCCCCTGTTCTCACCCTCCAGGTCTATCATCGACGGCAACGTCCCCCTGTTCCCCAGGACCCTCCCCCCCCCCCCCCCGAGTCTGCCCCTATTGTTACTGAGGCTCCTAGAGACTCACTTCCGTCATCATCTCCTCCGGCAGCTCCGATCCTTCCGTCTGACATTGATGTGCCCATTGCACTCCGGAAAGGTACTCGTGATTCTCGTCCCCCTCCCAGGTATTTAATAAATTTAAGTTATCATCGTCTTTCACCATCCCATTTTGCTTGCCTTTCTTCTCTTTCTTCTGTATCAGTTCCTAAGACTACAGGTGAGGCGTTATCACATTCTGGTTGGCGACAGGCCATGATTGATGAGATGAGTGCACTTCAGAGCACAGGTACCTGGGATCTGGTTCCCCTTCCCTCTGGGAAGTCTGTTGTTGGCTGTCGATGGATATACATGGTTAAAGTTGGTCCGGATGGTCAGGTGGACCGTCTTAAAGCCCGCTTGGTGGCTAAAGGTTATACTCAGATATTTGGCCTTGACTATGGTGACACATTTTTTCCCATGGCGAAAATGACTTTTGTTCGCCTCTTTATTACTATGGCAGCCATTCATCACTGGCCTATGTATTAGCTGGACATAAAGAATTCTTTCCTCCATGGTGATCTGCGGGAATAGGTTTATATGGAGCAACCTCCTGGGTTTGTTGCTCAGGGGGAGTCTAACCTAGTTTGTCGTCTCCGAAAATCCTTGTATGGTCTCAAGCAGTCTCCCCGGGCTTGGTTTGGAAGGTTTAGCATTGTTGTACAGCAGTTTGGCATGACTCGAAGTGAGGCTGATCACTCAGTCTTTTACAGACACTCTGATTCAGGTTCTATTTATTTGGTAGTATATGTTGATGATATCGTCATTACAGGTAATGATACTCATGGCATAACTCAGATAAAACAACATTTGTGACATCATTTTCAAACAAAGGACCTTGGAAGACTCCGATATTTCTTAGGGATAGAAGTGGCCCAATCCAAAGATGGCATTGTACTATCACAGAGAAAATATGCTATGGATATTCTTGAGGAAACAACATTGTTGAATGCTAAGCCCGTCGATACTCCTATGGATCCAAATGTCAAGCTTTTACCAAATCAGGGGGAGCTATTTTCTGATCCAGAAAGGTATAGAAGATTGGTTGGGAAACTGAACTATCTCAGTTACTCGACCAGACATTTCCTTTGCAGTCAGTGTAGTATGTCAGTTCTTGAATTCTCCCTGTGAAGATCACTGGAATGCAGTAATCTGTATCCTCAAGTACATCAAGACTGCTCCTGGCAAAGGTCTTCTCTATGAAAACAAAGGTCATACCAGAGTTGTATGATACTCAGATGCTGATTGGGCAGGTTCTCCTATTGATAGAAGATCCACTTCTGGGTATTGTGTATTCGTTGGAGATAACTTGATTTCCTGGAGAAGTAAGAAGCAAAGTGTAGTTGCTAGATCAAGTGCTAAAGCAGAATATCGCTCCATGGCCACAGCCTCCTGTGAACTCATCTGGTTAAAACAGCTACTGAAGGAACTCCAGTTTGGAGACACTGGCCCAACATCTCTCATTTGTGATAATCAAGCTGCTTTGCATATTGCTTCAAATCCAGTGTTTCATGAAAGGACTAAGCATATTGAGATAGATTGTCATTTCCTTAGGGAAAAGGTTCTCTCAGGAGATATAGTCACTCGTTTTGTCAACTCAAATGATCAATTAGCTGATGTATTTACTAAGTCTTTGAGAGGACCTAGGATAGACCAGATATGTAACAAGCTTGGTGCATACGATCTATATGCTCCAGCTTGAGGGGGAGTGTTGTTGTACATAGTATAGAAGTCCCACATTGTGTATATGTGTGTGTATTTGTTATTTAGTTTAATATATAAAAGAAGTCTCTTTCGTGTAATTGACACAAGGATTACAATGAATACCTCTTGTCTCTTGGTAATTAACATCATGTTTTAACCTCAAGGAGGAAATATCTTACTCCTATGTCTCCACCTTCTTCAATTCCTCAAATTTTATTTCATCCTCTATCTTTTTCTTCTCCTCCTCTATCCTCTTCTTTTCTTAACTTTTTGCCTTCTCAATGACAACATCAAGCTCAAAATTGGCCTTTTTGATATCCTTACCAGCATCTTTTTGAGTAACAATTAACAAGGCACACTCTCGGTACTCATCATTAACAACCCAAACAAGGCTTGCAGCCTAAGAAGCCCAGTTTTCTATAATTTTCTTAATCTTCTTCCATTCAACCTTAGGCATTTCTTCACCTTTGGTCTGAGATCTTTGTTATGGTTTGAGAGTGAACACCCTCTGTCACTCCATCCCTCATCCCATATGGATGCATCTCGTAGTTAGGAAGGCTCACCTTCTCTTTTTGGAAAATGAGTTTCATCACGTTCTAAAATGGCTGAGATGGTGTACCATCCTGTATGTATCCAATCCATATACTATTTATGGCAACTAAGCGCAGCATCATTACTAAATAACATAATAAAATCATTTTACTTTGTCACTTATACTAGTGACTTAACCATTTGTTCTCATATAAAAGTATGAGTCAACTTTTTCCTTTCCTTAACATAGCATTAAACTCAAATTCACTCAATCGTACTTTATATGGTTCATACATTCATTTATCCACTTCACATTTGCATAACTTAAAGCTTTACCAACCCTTATGTGATGGGTATTCATGATAGGACTTCAATCCATGGTGGAAAGGTTCATTCAACTTCCATGGGGGTCCTATACCTTTAAAACACAAGTAGTAACATAATAGAGTCTACAAGTCTTTCCACTGGAGAGTAGTAAAAAAAAAAAAACACTTACTATACCGCCATACTAAACTCTGAACAACCATTACCATTCTAAAATTGGGACTTCATGGATTTACCACAAGTTCTAAAATTTTATTATGTTAAACTAGACATCTCTAGCTTTTCAATAAGGTATAGCATAATCCATTTGGTTAAGTATAGCTGGAGTTATGCAACTCACAAGGAATCTGTACTATTCTTGCCATTGCAGGCGAGTTTGCCAACTTCGCAAAATTCTTGGAAATTTAAGCACTCTCTACACTATCCATACTTTTGATATGTGAAACTATAATTTTTAAGATTTCTAAATACATATTATATACCTCAATTGGATTTGTACATCCCACGATATGTTTTTCTCAAGCCAATTGCTTCAAACTGGACTTTCAGGAACAAGGCAGCAACCTCTAAACAAAATTGGGATTAATTATCTTATCCATGTCCTAATAATTTTTGTAATTAAAGGCATTTAAGTTAGCTTTACATAGGCTCAAGTTTCACTAAATTTGGACTTCTCTAGCTTAAGATATGTCAGTTTTACCTCGCACCCTCCAGCGCGCGAAACAACTTATGTTTACTATAGGAGGGCATTGTAGCACCCTGTATCATGCAGAACAGAGCTTTAATATAACACCCCATCTCGAGCCAGTATTTAACTTACTTTATGGTAATAAAAATGCCACATATTAAATTTATTAAACGGAAGACTTGTTAAAAGTATCACAATAGCTTACCATTAACTACGTGACTTAACTTTTTTTCTTTTTATTTTTTTTTCATGTAATTGCCTGACTTTATTTATTATTTTAAACTATGATTCTATATAGTCCCATAACCATACAGAACTTTATTTAACTTACAAAACCATAACCAATTATCAAGTCTCTTGCCGAATATAATAACAAGTATTATTTCTAACATAAACCACGGACAACATAACGGTTGTAAACTGAACATTTCTAGGGATTATATTCCCTTAATTTCTTTACACCTGATGGACAACAATTCCATACATCTTAATTTATGAACAATCATCAACTGATGGCTCCGTGCCATTTCATTAACCTATCACATTGACTTACAGTTATATATACATCGCACCTTTAGCTATACATAAGCCTCTCAAGATGTTTACACTGCGACATATAAACAGAGAGTCCCAATACAAGCATCTATCAGTCTATTGCTCCATGCAATATTCTCATCCATATGCACTGGTTCCTTGCCTAAGAATCCTTCTCTAGCGGCTACTATACCTGAAATATATCCTCATAACACAGGGTGAGAATGAATCTCAATAAGCTCAGGGTTTATGGAGCTATCTCCACGCACGAGTTCACTTCCTGCAAAATCTTTTACTTTCTTTCTCTGATAATTTAGAGTTTCTTTGATTAATTCAATATTAATTTAGGACTCCTATCAAAATTATCAGCAACACCATATACTTTTCACAATAAAAAAGATTAGACATTCATGCTAATCAAAGTCAATCAGTAAGACTCCTCCAAGTAATCCCCAACCAAAAGCTTGAACACAAAGCTCAAGAACTCCAAAAACTCCTCAATTGCCGCGGATTTAGATGGGATTTTTCTCCCAAATGAGTGAGTTTCAAGGGAAACCAATCGGTGGGATGTGTTTGGATGGTGATTTACTACAACTTTGGTGACAAACTTTGTTGGATTTAAGTGAGTATGGAGGGAGTTATGAGAGGAAGAAAGCTTGACAATTTCTTCTCCCCATTTCCATAGAGGCCGCGGGTTCAAGGGTGGGGGAAGGAGAGAGAGTGTTGCTTTTCTTTTGTGTTGTCCAAGTGGCAAGCCCACTTAAGTGAGGTGGGCCTCACCGCCACCTCACGTGATTTCAAACTAATTCAATTCTCCTACTTATTCCGCTAAACGTCCATAATTTCATAAACTATTTAGAAACTCCAATTTTTAACATTAATCATTTTCCTTTAATTTTCCTTGATCAGATGAATCCGGAGTTTTCCGATCGTTCGGAGAAATTGCAGTTTTAAGCTTTTATACGCGTCGTGGGCACGCTTCCCCAAACACTCTAATTTCCATCAATTTTCACCAGAAATCATATTTCCTAGTCATATGTATCATTTATAACTTACATCCAAACCTAGAGCTCAAAAATCATTCGACACACTTTACAGTGCAACTGTACCGCGATATTTTTACCCGGTAAAAACAATATTCACCAAATTTTGAGAAACTTGCCTAACCACTCAATTTTTCGTTCTGAATCCATTTTCAGGGTTAGTTTTCTCATTCGAGACCTCCTACTCAATTTTACCTTCCTAGGGTTACGTGTTTGGCTAATTACCGTTTTGCCCTTCCTTTCTATTTTGGCCTTAATTTCAGAATTTTCATTAATCCTATCCTTTAATCCGTATTTAATATATTAATATATATTTTAGAAATGCAAGGTGTTATAATAACCGTTCAAAGATGGATCAATGGAGATAAATGAAGAGAAAGAAAAAAAATCATAATCATTCACAGATGAATCAATTAATATAAGAAAATAAATAAATAAAATGACATCGTTTTAGGGTGACCGAAGATATATTTATCTCAAGCTGCTTGTGAAATATTTTTCTTATATATATATATATATATATATATATATATATATATATATATATATATAGGGGCAGGTTATATTTACAAACTTTTTTATTTACAAACTCTTACAAACTACACTATGTTCTCCCGGGAGAACACTGGTTACACGATGTTCTCCCGGGAGAACATAGTGTAATTTGTAAAAGTTTTCAAAAAAAGTTTGTAAACGGATCCGTCCCCATATATATATATGCAGAATCCTTTGACACGAGTATCAAACTTTGAAATTTGATACCAAATCCTAACCGTTAGTTTTCGTGAATCAACATTTATTATTTATTGGAAATTAATAGTTAATTAATAAGTTTGATTCGCAGTAAATGATAATCGTTGATTTGGTGTCAAATGATCATATCTCATATATATCTCATATATATATATATATATATATATATATATATATATATATATAGGGGATTACATTTCTGCAACTGCTGTACGTGCAACAATCAAATACTTGCCATATATATACTTGAAAGCATTAAATGCGGAAAATCATAATCATACAAAGGATAAAAGCATTAAATGTGGGGAATCGTAACCATACATCTGTCGTTGTTATATGTAAAGCGACTGTAGAAATGATTTTACCATATATATATATATATATATATATATATATATATATATATATATATAACCCTAATTATGCTTTTTGTATATTGTAATAAAATCCCCTTTTCAATGGTGGAGCTAGCCACCTAACCCAGCTAAGGCTAAGAAAAACTTTACTGTTATCAAACACTAAAATCCATCCTACAGAGTAGTTATGGTAATTTAGCCACATTTATAATGTGGTTAATTTTCGAAAATAAGCTGAAGACACCACCTAACTCTAACATGGCTCCACCACCGCCACTTTTGCTAGGAATACCATTTGGTTATATAGGATATATCGGGTCTGATAAGCTATAAAATATTTTGGGGTTACATGATAAGCTACTATTTTAAAAGCATTGACAAGGACATTGTTGTATTTAATTTAGCTTGAAAACAAGGTTGCCCCGTGGAAAAAAGCCTCAGGCCTCGAATTTAAAATGGAGTGAGGGAGGCGAATAATATGGTAGAGAAAAATTGACACCTTATTCAAAAAGATGTTTGAAAACTGTCACCAAAGCATGCATTTGGAAGTAGGTTTCAAGTTTATGTCATGGAAGGCGTGCACAAGGAAATCTCATAGTCAATCAATAAAACTAAAACAAGCCACTTCATTCTTATTAACAATTATAAGGATACCAAAAAAAAAAAAAAAAAAACAATTATAAACACGGTGATAACGAAGAAGAACGTTCTTCCGTTTAAATGAGATAAAGGTGTTATCTCTTTTTAAACGAGGGATATATTTTAAAAACAAATATAAATTGAAATTATTAATTAAAAGATTATCGAAATTAATTTTAAAGGTTTCATAATTTATTATATATGTAAACATATTTTATTATAAATTTAATTGTTAATTTTTTAATCAGAAGTCGTTATCCTGTATTCTTTTTAAAATACAGCATTCACTTGAAAAAAAGAATAATCATATAAAAGAAGAGATTAATGTTTCTCGTATCGTAGATGATAATTTTATCTCCTAAACACATATAAAATACGTGAGACTAATTTTTTTTTTCTATCTTCTTTTTTTCTATTATATGTGTAGGAGATAAATTTAACTCCTACAATATAAAAACCATTAATCCCATGAAAAAAAAAGTCATTTTTTCACTCATGATTTGATACTATTTTCAGAAATTCAGAATAATGGAGTGTCTTGTTAATTGTTGCAAAATTCTTACACAGAAAATGAGAGGCACTTTTGAAAAAATTTAATAAGAAAATTAAGCATACTAAGTGAGGTGATATTCTAAATTGACAATAAATAGAGTAGTCGCATTTGCTGAAAGGAAATGATATTAATTAATTTTAGAAGGTCAACCGATTGTAATGAAATTGTTAACAGTATTGTTGGCCAGAATAGATCCTCTCATGTGTTATTTAATATGGCTATGTCATATAGGAGAATTATAACCATACAAAGGTAGTTACAAAATTATCATCGTTGATTCATCTTTATATGATTGGAATTCTCCCAAATGATATAATCATGTTAAATAACACATGAGAAGGGCTTTATCCATGAAATGACTCTTAGAGTGAACTGCCAAACATGGCGGAAGTATGAGTGTAAGAACTTGCACCGTTAATTAAGGAAGTTAATTAATTAATTATGTGAAATTAGGAAATAATTCCATAATTGACTCTAATCATTATCATGAGGCTTAAATAAATGTAGTAAGTGATTAAGAATGCTGAAAGCCGTTTTTCTGACGAAAAGTGCAGATACCGGTTCTGCTAGTCGATATAAATGCGTACCGAAAAAGTATCCCGAAAAATTATAATAAGTGCATGATAATTCCTAGAATAATATATAGGACTTTTAAAACGAGTTTCAAGTTAAAATAATGAGAACTGGTGCCAGAAACTGATACTGGCTATGAAAAGTGCGTACCGGAAAGGTGCTCCGAAAAATATTATAAAAATATGATAAATCTTAGAAAATTGAGTAGGTTAAAAATCCTGAGTTTGGGATTAAAATGCTAAGCATAGCAATTATTGTTAATACTGTGTGTTTAATTGTTAAGTGGTTATATATACTCTTATTTGCACAAAACCCTAGACAACTCCTTCATGCTACGTGACTTGTTGAGGGTGGTTGACCAGAAATACTGTTCTATTGGCTTCTCTTCTCCATTTCTTGAGGTTTGAGGTCATCTTCTTCTTGAAAACTTCTCCTAAACACTTGTGGTGAGTGAGAGTGGGCATTGGGAGTGTGTTGGTGGCCTTGTTCTGAGTTTAGGGTGCTATTCTTGTTGTGTTGAGGTGTTGACTTGGTTGTTTGGGGTTGGTGGAGCCATTGTCATGGCACTTGGTGCTCCAAGGAGTGATCTTTGAGTGCAAAGAACCCACCTTTGTTTACATTTTCGTTTTCTTTTCAAGTCAAAATCTTTAGGAGCTTCAAGTGAGTCCAAGAGCCTTCCCTTGCTGAGTTTGAAGCCTTGGGTAAGTGTTGAACCTTTGATCATGAGTTTTGTTGGGTTAAAGTTGATGTCTTGGTATGTTTAATGAGTTAAACAAGTAACCAACTGGTGTATGAACCTAAAACGAAATAAAAATGCATGCCTTGACGTTTTAAAGTGTTAAAAATGGTACCTTAGATGGATATCTTCGCGAATGCAGAAGCTGTTGTCTGTCGCAAAATATCCGGATATGTGTATCCGGATATGTGTATCCGGATATTGATATCCGGATATGATATCCGGGTATGATATCCGGATATGCATATCCGAATATGATATCCGGATATTGATATCCGGATATGTCCCCGACAAATATCCGGATATTCTGGGATTTCGAAGAACAGTAGCTGCACTGTTCATACAGTAGGCTATTGGGGGTTTGTGGACCCTAGATTGATGAAGTTGGACTTCAGTAATAACTTAACTAAGTCAGAATCTAAGTGATTAAGGGCTTGTGGCTTTGTGAGAAGCCTTAAGACGTAAAACGTAAAAGAGAAGCGTTGTCTTTATGTTTATGCTTATGAGCTATGTTTATTGATATGATTGCTGGTCTAGATCAGATTGTGATTCTACTGTGTTTGGGCCTTGAGCTGGGTTGGATTCTTGGTTTGGATAGCTAGCTTGAAAGGGAAGCTTTCGTGTCTCGGATTAGTCTGTTGTTTGTTCCACCGACCTCCATGGGAGGGTGGTTTATATGCATGGCATGCTTTTACGAAAGATGAAATATGCATTGATATATGCCTGAGATGTATTAAATTAATTGTTGACTACTTGCACAATCTGACAGCGACTCTGGTGTGTAAGACATGTAGTGTATGAAAGTGATGTTGTCACTTACACGATCAGACAACAACTCTGGTGTGTAATGTAACAGCCCGTTGTACACCAATATTGTTAACATTTATTTATGATATTAAGCGCAGTTACAATCACAACAGTTCATTTATAAAAATGCGAATAAACTTTTTCTGATTATTACGCGAGCATTTAAAACAATAAAAAGCGTAATAATTAAAAGTTGTGACCGTAACTGTAAAATTTTGCGGAATACTTATTTTAAATATTTTTACATCTTACTTTACATATTATAAGTCACTAAGGGGTTCCCATAAACCCACTTAGCCAATTTCTCAACTTTACGTTTGTACCTTTCCGAACATGGTTCACTAATTATTTTTCTGCGAACACACCGCTTAAAACCAGACTTTCTTCTCGGATTATATTTTTTTCTTACTTAATTCCCTTTCTAAAAAGCTATCACACACTTTAATCGGAGCTTGTTTGCTCCAGTTATCGCTGTTTGAAGTTGGATAAGCAAAACAGCCAACCAATTCCAAAACAGCTCAAAACCTCTCTCACTCCACGAATTTCTGCAGAAAATCCACTCATCCAATTGTTCTCAAATTTTTATGCTACAAACTAGACACCTCAACCTTTAATTTGATATATCATACGCTTAATTTTACTGAGAAACAAAGCGGGAAACAATTCCTCAAAAACCGGCCAGAACAGCCCCCAAGTGCAGGGCAAACAGGGCACATCTCAAGCTTCAAAATGGCGTATGGCATGTCCCTATCGGACCTCTGTGGAGGGAGATATGCTCTCCCGAAGTTCGTCTGAAATCTGTCAATTCTACAGAAAATTCGCCAAAGTTTCCTTTGTTTTTCCAACATTTCCCAAATTTGTACAAGTGGTCTATGACCTCAAATGGTACCTAATAATCAGTGGATGGCACACACAAGGACCAACAATGCCTTGGGGCTCTTACAACCCACAATATACAACAATTCCATATCATATACAGTAATATACATGCATGATCCATAACTCTATATATATCACATTAAAAGGTGGCTATGTGTCATAACTACAACATCCTACATCAACCTACATAAACATAATACATCACATTGTACATATAAATACAACAGACTCCCAAAATAAGCAGGCAACATCCATGCTCAAATCTACTCCTCAACCACGGGCCTCTTGCCCCGAGAACGATCGTCAACTGCTGCGATACCTGAAATATGTCCCCATAACGCGGGGTGAGAATGAATCTCAATAAACTTGGGGTTTATGGAGAAGTCTCCACCCAAGAGTCCACTTCCTGCCAGAAAATGTCAAGTACCAAGACATAGATAACACCATATAATCCATATTAGAATTTCCGTATCATATATATTTTCTGATAATTCTCATTTATTCTTATAACGTGCTTTCTTATTAATCTTAATTACGTTCATGTATTATGTATAAATAAGGTTTTCATCTTATATTCGTAATATCGTATCATATTCAATAGCATACTCATAATGATCAGAGAACTAAAGTTTCATCGGCTATACCTTATATACACTGTGATCATATCCATAAATGTTTCCTCTGTTCAAAAAACCATAACTTACGCTTCCAAGGCTTTATCTCATTGAAGATCATATCATATTAACTTGTCATAACATAAATAATGTCATATGCATGCACTATATGAATGAAACTACGCAAAGTATCAACATTAACAACAATTATATCCATACGGAAACCATAATCGCCACTGATCATGGCGGAAGAACTAAAGACAGAGAAGACTCCTAAACCGAAAGCTTACCTGAACGTTTTCCGTCTCTACAACTTGTTATCCAAGAAGTTTGTGCAATTAGCTATCCACGCATAGTCCGCCTCACTTGATTTGAATCCCTTGGATTCACACCCCTTGGTTTTCACTGGTACCATTATAATGTACCGTTAATGACAGTTAATTACATTACTTGTAATACACGTAAACAACATTCTGAAGGTTACATTCGATCATTAACTTAGTGATTTATAAGATCCTATCCATATTCCTTATTTATTACAATTCATCTAATCTCATTCTAATTCACTTCTCATACTAACCGAAATCATACATATATAATTTCATCATGTTTACTTAGCTTAACTCTTGTGAAAGCATTCGTAGACTATAATTCCATTAACTTGACATAAAACTAATATCAATTTCTTTAGCCATGTAATACATACTGGTCGAATAGTTACATATACATATACCCATGGACTTACCATTTTATCTTAGTTAATTCATACTTCACGTTACTAACAATTGCGAGGAACATCACACACTCATAATATTAATTAACACCATTCCATGGCGTGAATACATGTATAGCCAAAATGTGTCCATGTAAGTTCCACCACAATTCATCAACTTTTATATTATAAAACAAGCATTCTTTAAGTATACATATATGATCAATAATCATTCTTTGCACTATATGGTTGATCGGCCTATTTAATGATTCCATAATTTTCTTTCAAGCTTTCAATCAATTACATCATATTCAAGGAATCTCCAACACCATTTAGCTTAATGACAAAATAGTTCCATCCACTTTCATGAAATAGCCGATTGGTACTTATGGATTTTTAAGGATCTTCTCACCACCTCTACTCTTTAT